>NW_024349222.1:5977261-5977878 GCF_902729225.1 Pteropus medius | reverse complement strand
ACACACACACACACAAATTGCTCAATATCTTCTTGCTTTATTATTCTTCATTTAACATATAACAATTCATAGCATTTATTACCCTCTAAAGTAACATATTGTTTATTTACTACCTGTATTCCTCCATGAAAATGTATGTTTTATGATGGTGGGGATGTTTGTTTGATTGATTGGTTTATTGGTATATCCTCTGGCTTAGTACAGTGTCTGGCACATAGTAGGTACACAATAAGTGTCAATTTAATACATAAATAACCAAGTCAGTATTAACTTTAGTATATTTAGAAATGAATTTTTTATTCTCAGTATTTCTGCCATTTACTAGGCCAAATATGGGTTTTTTAATTAATTAACTAATTAATTTTTAATGGCGATATTGGTTAACAAAATCCAATGTTTCAGCTGTATACTTTAACAGTAAGGCATATATATGTGTGTATCTATATCTATATCTATATCTATATAGATAGATAGATAGATAGATAGATAGATAGATAGATAGATAATTTACATTGTGTTTGCCTCCTACAGTTAGATTTCTTTCTGTCACCACATATTTAACCCCGTTTACTCCATCTACCTCCCCCTTCCCCATCTCCCCTACACTCTGGTCATAT
>NW_024349222.1:5942143-5977137 GCF_902729225.1 Pteropus medius | reverse complement strand
TATTAGACATTTGAGGTTGGTTCCATAGAATAATTTTATTCTAAGGGATAATAACAGTAGTGATAGATGCAATTCCCTTATTTGAGTTAAAACTAACTACATTCTACCAAAATGGTAGAAAATGGGCTGAGTTGTTTCACTTCTTTTCTTAATTTTAATCTTTTAGTTCAGGTGTGGAAAATGATGGCTGGTGGCTCTGATTTGCTTCACCCTCTGTTTTTGTTTTTATTTTTTAAATAATCAATGAGCTAAAAATGGTTTTTACTTTTTTAAATGGTTACATTTAAATGATTATATAAGATTCTACACAGTACCCTCAACTTTTTCCTCTTGACCTATAAAGCCTAAAGTGTCTTGCCCTTTAAGAAAAAAGTTTGCCAGCCCCAGTTCTAGGTATTTGATGTAAAATAAGGATCTGAAACTCACAAATAAGATAATAATATTAGTAGCTCCTATTAATCAGAAACTCACTATGTGTTTAGCATTGTGGTAAGCACTTTCTATATGTTATTTCAAGTTCTTAATATTTGTGCAAATATGATATTTTTAATCACTTTTACACATGAGTGAGTAAGGGCTATAAGATAAAAAAACTTGGCCAAGATATTAACAATTTCCCCAAAAGATTAGCAGTGGATCTTGGTGTACCAAATTCTCAAAAGCTTGTCTCTCCTCTCCTCAGCTTTGCTGCCAAACAACAACAAAAATAGTAGCAGCAATAGCAACAATAAAATAAAACTATTTAAGGGGAAAAAATTAAAATCTAGTGAATAAACCATCAACTCCTTAGAATTTAAAATTTCCTGGTGGGCATTCTACTGCCTTAGTTTTCAGGAAGTCTTATAATTTCTGGTCCGCTTCAGTAGTGTATGAAGCAAGATGGAGTTTGTCAGCTTGTACCCAGGAAAATAAAGAGATTTTGCCAATATCCGAATATCTCATCTGCTGGTTGGTCATAACACTGTGCTGCCCACATGTTACCACAACTAGGGGTGCAACCTGTGCTCTGAATGTGCTTACTAAAACAAAATCAAATATTCCCCAGTAAAGCTAATAAGAGCTGAATATCACACCATAAATATTTTGTAATATATTGATCTTATGAATACTACTTGAAAACTGCTCTGAAATTTTTGGTATTTATGTTCTTGAGAGATGCTTCCTTGAGAGAATAGACTGTATGTTTATTTCTTTTATGGATAAAGACCAAATTAAGTAGTTCTCAGGTATGAATTAACACTGGAAGGTTTTATAGAAAAGCACATCAATAAAGCTTTTTATTTGCTCTATATAAAATGGGAAGCATATGGTAAGTGGCATGGTGTGCTTGAAAGACAATTGAAGGGAGAGTCAATGAGAAAAGTGTTCAGTCTATGCTTTCCACATTACCTTTGGTGAGATGTACAACTTTTAAAACAAGCTAGTCTTTAGAGGTCATCACCAATTACTTAATTTTTCCATGTGAAATTTTTTTTTAAATATAAAAATAATGTTCTTTTTTGCAAAACACACACACATATATACACACATACACATATATTTGTATATACACACAAACATGTACATATACATACCTATCTTTATATATCTATTTAATTTTTTATAACACGCAGGCAAATTTTTTTCTTTTTTAAGTTTACACAACCATTAACATAAATCTATTTCCCAGAGAAGTACAGTATATTCAGTTTTTAGTGTATTGTGTTTATAGTTCCTGCTGTTTTTCCTGATTGAATTGCTTGCTGTTATTTAATATTTGCTGAGGTGACTAGGCAGAGAGTCAGCTCAGAACATAACATTATATATGAGCCACTGTCTAATAATACAGATGGTGCTTATCTGGTATACAATCAAAAACAAAGTGAAAAAAAGGAAAAAAATTTGAGATGATTTGAATGTAAGGGATATTGGTAAGATAGCAGTTCAAAATACTGATGGGCAATTTCTGTACTATTTCCATAACTAAATACTGCAAAATGACGAAAATATGTTTTTACCTATTTATCTTTCTATTCCATGTTATATTTACACAAAGATAGGCAAGGGAACCACCAGCCTGTACACTCCTAGTGGATAGAATTATTTTTAAGTCCTAGTTTCTTTTAGGGCCATATAGCTATTGAATTTGTTGAATAGTAAAAATTAGTTGAATTCATATTAAATTAATAAAGTGAAATGAGTTGAATTCATACTGAATTAATAAGCAAAAATGGTAATGTTTTAAAGATCTCCTATGAGAGATGGTGAGAAGCTGGGACTTCCATGACAGAAAGAGAGAGAAGCTTAAGGAAAAATTAACTAATTCAGTCAAATAGCTCTTTAACTAAAAGTCACATTATCAGCTTTAAATTGTATTTAACAAGTACCCATACCTAAAAGGTAGGCTGAAGGTACTTCATTTTAGAAATGACAGTTGGATATCTATTTACTTTTAGGATAGAAGCAAGTTAAAAATACGCACCCTGATGTTCATAGCAGCATTATTACAGTGGCTAAGACATGGAAACAATTGGAGTGTTCTTTGATAGATGTTTGGATAAAGAAGATGTGGTACATATATACAATGGAATATTACTCAGCCATAAGAAAAGACAAAATACTGCTGTTTGCGACAACATAGATGGATCTGGAGATAATCAATGAGAAAAGTCAGACAGAAAAAATTGAGATCCTACATCACTTATATGTGGGATATAAAAGCGACAAATAGAGACTCATGGACACGAACAACAGATTAGTGGTTACCAGTGGAAAGGGGGGAGGAAGGAGATAGGTAGGGGTAAAGGGGATCAAAATTTGGTGACAGAAGAAATTTAACTTTGGGTGGTGAACACACAATGCAATATACATCTGATGTATTATTGAATTGTACACTTGAAGCCTATTTGATATTTTAAACTACTATTACTCCAATAATTTTAATTAAATAGATATATTTACATATATATATATATTTACATATATATATATATATTTACATATATACACACACACACACAATTGTAGGCATTATTAGAGTATCAGTATATGTTAGAGTTGAAAATAACCACCAAGATAAATTGTTGGACATTTGTAGCACCTAAAATTGTCACCTGAATCCAAAGAACTATATCTTTTCCTCTTATGTAAAACCTATGTTCTTATAGTTCATCTTTGAAGCCTGAAAATAAAAATCTTGTATACTAAGTCCTAATTTTTGAGATATCTCAGTAGAGCCTTTTTTCCCTATAAAATTCACTAGGATTTTTCTTTCTTACCAGTATGCTATGTTTAGGATCTTGAGAAGTACTACTGAATGCACCAATAAAGTACTGCCTTTAGCCATAAAAGATTCAGCAAAAAGATGACAACTAACCCACTATATGCCATGCACTGTGCTCTGAAATTTACAGTGTTCTGCTAGACTGCTAACCCCAAGGCAACACTGAAAGTCGCTTTATCTTCCTTTAAGATTAAAGAAAAAAATCTGTAGTGAATTTCATACTTTTTCCTTTAGGACCATTGCAGGTTAGCAACAAGGGCAGTTTTCACATTAGACTTTGTAGAGTGCAGAGGAGACTGTTTTTCTGTAGTACATATCATTAAAACTTTGTTAATTGTGACTTCAACAATGTGCTTAACTGTTTAAGCGTGGAATAGTAGCTACCAAGGCACTGATTTTGCTTCTTTCTTACACGTATAGTTGAAAAGAGAGGAACATTTTCTCTAGTTTCCAAATAGAATGGGGGCCCTAATGTAACTTTGTATTGAGATTTCCTCCTTCTTATACAATGAGAAAATCAAGATCTAAAGACTTAGAGAAGATGGCAATTATTTTACATTAGCACAAACTCGAATCTGAGAGATTTGACTTCCGCTCATCTGTTTCTACGTCAAGCACTGTATCATGTACAGAAACTGTTGTGATGCATGAGGTGCTTGGAAGAATATGGAAGGACTATCTTCCATGTTTTTAAATCCAAGATTGTTTGTGAAAAGGCACTTGCTGTTTTGCTGATATGTAGATATAAGAGCCATTTACCTGAAAAATATTTTTTCTCTCACTGTTAGCAAATGAAATTTGCATTTTATAATATCTATTCTGTGGCTTTATTATTGGCATGTGTACATTATTTAGATATTGAGTGTTAAAAAGGTGAAAAACACAATATTACTCTCAATGTTACTATTAATATGAGGAAAAAGTAATGTAGATAATATAAAAATAATAAAAATCATAAATATGTAATACATTAAAGTTTTGGTTGCTTTTAAAATCTATCTTCCCAATTGTGTTACTTAGGGTAACAATGGCATTGACCTTTTTTTTTTTTTTGACTACATATAAACCAATAAATAGAAAGATATCCTGGAAGAGTATTCTGGGCCTCTAAGAAGTTATTCTGCAATTCAATAAATATATGATAGCACAGTCCACTGAGCGTATAGGCCACTCAAAGGTAATGTGAACCTTATTGCTTATTAAAGTATATTGCCATTTACTTTGACCCTTGACAAACTCTATTCTTCAAGGTTTTTTCTCTGCCTTTCTTTTCTCCTCCTGACAGGTAATGATTTCAAAAGATCTATTAGATATTATATGCATAATGAAAGTGCAAAGCTTGCTGTCAGATACAATAGACTGCAGTTTTTATTTGAGGCTTCAAAGTTATAGTGTCATAGGTACCTGGAAGGTCAGTGAGGACTGTGCCTGTTTCCTATCTCCTTTCTTTGGAGATATTAGCAAAGTTATTTGGTAAATGCATAATAGTTTTCTTTTCTATTTACCCCCGCTCCCATATCTTGAAGGTCAGTTTATTCTTCCATAAGCAGAAGGTCAATAATGTTCTCTATTTTAATGGTTTCCATTCTATTCATTGTTATGCACTTTGTAAGTTTGAAGTAATATGGAATAATAAAAATTGGCTCATTAATTTCTTCTTATAAATAGACATTATAATGTTAAAACAAATTCTCAACGAATAACAACCTTAAGACATCAGCCATAATTCTATCACTATTTTTATTTGCATATATTGTCTTCTATAGGCATAATGTTTCTTCTTTACATAATCACAATCATAGTATAGATACCATATTATAAATATCTTTGTGCCTTTAAAATTTTACTCTTAATTATGAGTAGTGGTCATAATTAATCTTTTGATGGCTATGGATAATTTTACCATTTCAATGCACCAATCTCTATTTAATGTGTCCTCAAAGGTTGGACTAATTTTTTTTTTTTAGTATTACTGATAATAAATGTTTTCATGCATATTGTGTGAAATTCTATTGAACTATTTTCTTAGGGTCAAATCCTAGAATCACAATGATTTAGTAAAAGAATGTACATTATAAGACTTTTGCTATAAATTCTCATAATAATTTCCAAATGGTCTGCACAAAATTATAATGCCATCAGTGTATAATCGACTTTGCCCATATCTATCTCTCCTCAAGTTTTTATTCAGTTTTCTTAGGATTACATTTTACTGTTTAAGTAATGCTTTTCAATCTATGATTTTGGAATTCTCATTATATATTTAAAAAAATTTGTCCTGGAAATTTATTTTTTAGAGGTATTTCCATCAGGTAAAACTTCAAGAACCATGGCTAATAAATTGGTTGTTTTTTATCATGCATTTTTTCTTGAGGTCTATTATAAGATAAGTTGAAGGAAAAGAATCATGGGCATTTTAAGAAATGATGCAGAGTTTATGATGAAAAAAGTTTGGTAAATATGTAATTTAATATAATGTATTTTTATCTTAATCCTCAATTATCTATTATAGCTTTTACAAGTTAAAGCTTGGATAAACTCTCCTTCTTAAATTTTTTTTCTAAAATGTTCTCCTTATGTATCTATTAGTTTGGAATTATACTTTTTTATTAGGTTAATTAGAAATTCAGGTTTATTAATATTAAGCATCATATTTTTATTAAAGTAATATCTTAATTTTAATTAGTTTTATAAATAATTATACAAAGACTGCTTAGAACTAATTAGCACTATATATATTTAATTTTGTTAATTTATTAATTAGCCTGGCCAACATTTCCCATTTGGTCTTTTGTATTTTTATGGTATTTTGAAGCTCCATTGTAAGTCACAACTTATTGGCATTTTTTAGCACTATTTGTGAGTTTTCTTCTGTTGTCTTTGTTAATTTTGCTTTTCGTGAGTAAATTTAAGCCATAATCATTATATATATGCTGCTGTTGGACTGTCATCTCATTTGTTTTTAAAATCGGTGAAACTCCCTTTTCAAATGCTTTTGAATAATGCAAATTATTGTTGTTTTTTTCATATTTTATAAGATTTGGAATGGAAATATCATTTTAGCATTATTTGTGATAAACTCATGATTCAACAAATTTTTTCATTTCCTTATATCCAATAATCATGTATTAAATCACAATTTCACCCCTCCTATGTTCTTATTTTTTCAGTATTGAAGTATTAATGGCTTGAATATATGAAAGGTATATAGTGAAAATACAAATATAGTGAGTTCTGAAAAGTGTATATCTACATATAACTAGCACTCTAATAAAGATACAGAACATTTTTATTTATTCCAGTAAGTATTTTTTATGTATTTTCCATTCAGTTTCTACCCCCAAGAGGCAAATACTGTTCTGATTCCTATCAACATGGATATTTTTGCCTATTCTAGAACCTCATATAATTAGATTCATACTGTGTGGATTCTTTTGTGCTGGCTTTCCTTTGCTCAACAAACTGCTGTGAGATTTATCTATGTTGTGTGTATTAATAGTTTATTTTCACTTATTGCTATGTTGGATTCCATTATTCTTTCTTCTGTTAATAGATATTAGAGTTGTTACCAGTTTGGGGCTATCTTGAATAAAGTTGCTATGAACATTTTTAAATACAGTTTTGCTTGGCCTATGTTTTTTTATTTCTTGGATAAAAATCTGGAAGTAAAATCGCTAGATCAGAGTGTAGATGTATGTTTAACTTTTCCTAAGTAGTTATACCATTTTACAGTTCTTACTGAAGCATATGAGAGTCCCATTTGCTCTACATCATTATTGACATTTATAAGTGTGATATTATAGATGCTAGTGAATTTTATATCCTTTGGCAAGTTCGATACCTTCTATTTAAGGAAATAGGGAAAAGAGATCTCTATTTTTTACTCATTAACCTGTCTAAATTTCTTATTTTTTAAACATTAGAAACTGTAGTATAACACAGAAAAGTACAAAAGTGTAATTTTAAAGCTTAATTATAAAGTGAAACCCATGTAAACAATACTATATAAGTCACTTCTAGCTACATACACCTCAACCATTATGCTCTTTCTTCCTTCCAAAAGAAAACCACTACCCCAACTTAGAACCTTGTTATTTATTTCCAATTGACTTATAATTTGAACGTTATAAAAATAGTAGTCCTTTGTGTTTAACTTATTTCATCCAACAAAAGATTGGAGAGGATCATCAATATTATTGCACGTAACCATAATTCACTAATTTCGTTTATTTACTGTGTCCTTATTTATCTGTTCTTCAGCTTACGAACATTGAGTTACTGCTATTATGAATAAAACTTCAGTGAACACTCTTAGATATGTCACTTGGTGCATGCACTTCTGTTGCATGTATACCTAGAAATAGAATTGTTGGATCAGAAAGTCAGCATATATTCCAGTTAGCAGATAACAGAGTTTCGCAAAATGGTTTAAACAATGCTCCAACAAAGTATTTGTGAAATCCAGTTGCTCCGCACCCTTTCAGCACATGGTATTTGTAGTCCTTTTCATTTTAGCTATATTGGTGAAGAAATTTGCATGTCCTGATTACTAGTTTGGTTTCTTTTTCAAGATTTTAGGAGACATCTTTTTTTTTTTTTAAATTCTACTGCACATTTCTTTTCCTATTTAATTTTCAGTATTTTTTCAATTTATAAGAGTTCTTTTATATTATTCTAAATGTGGGCACTCTTGTCTGTTATATGTATTGCACATATCTTCTCCCACTGAGTTGCTTACTTTTTCAGTGTCTTAATAGTGATTTTGGTCAGTTTATCAGTTCTTTTCTTATGATCAGTATTTTCGTATTCATTTTAAGAATTCCTTTCCTTACCCAAGGTCATAAAAATAGTCCTTGTACAGCCTTCTAAAAGCTTTATTGAAATAATTAGTTCTAGAGTTCACCAGGGATTGATGTATGTGTGAAACTTGAAGCTGAGAATTAGTATTCTTTCTCTATATTGATATAAAATTGATTAAGCACACCCACTTTTCATTGAAACAATTGTCCTTTACCAATTTATTATAAGGCACATCTCCATATGTTGTCAGTCTATTTTTGGCCCTCTATTCTTTTACTTTGGTTTTATGGTTTAATTTTAAGCCAATACCACAATATATTAATTACTGTGGCTTTATATTAAGTTCGATACTGCCATATAAATTCCAGAATCATATCATTAATTTATGCACTCTCACCCCACAAAAACAAAACAAAACAAAAAACTTGATATTTAAAAAATTTTATAATGATTTCATTGAAACTATATCACAATTTGGGAAAATGTATGTATTTACAATGTTGAAACTTATAATTCAGTAGTATTTTTAAATATTATTTTCTTATTTTTGATATTTAAAAATGATTTTTGTGTGGTATCTAGCAACTTTGTTCAAATTACTTATGGATTCCAAAATTTAGCAAATATTTGTAGACAATCATGATCTGAATATAATGAGAATTTTTTTTTCAGTTCTCATATATCTTACTTCTTTACCTTGTTTTACTAAATTATAAAGAAGCTTCCATATACCATTCCATTTGATAGTAGCAGGCATCTTTGTCTTGTAACCAGTATCAGAGGGATAATGTTCACTCTTTCATCATTAACTGTTATTGGGGTGTGTTTTTATTCTCTACTCTGTAAAAAGTAAGGTTTATATAGAGTCAATGTTATTTATTTTTTAAGTAATATTTGTAAGATTAAATCATTGAAACAGGTTTTCTTTGTGAAAGGTTTTTGATTATAGATTCAAATTATTTAATATATAAATTTTTCTGAGTTCTTGATTCCTGTATTAGCTTTGGTGTGTTTTCCTAGGAATTTGTACATTTTATCTACATTTTCAAGTTTAATGGCATAAGTTCACTTACGACATAGTGTCACCATATTTTTGATATCTATTGAATCTGTAAGTATGTCTCTTTCATAGTCATAAAATCATTTTATCTGTAACCTCTCTCTGTATCTCATTTCTCTTGATCAAGCTTTTATCGATTTTATTATTCTCTTTTTAAAAACTGGTTTTTGTTGAGTTTTTTTATTGGAAATTTTTTATTATTCTGTTTCATTAAATTACTATTTTTCTTATGTGCTTTTTTATACTTTATTTGGGTTATGTTTGCTGTGTGTTCCTTTTAATTTTTTACATGATTTCTAGATAACTGCTTTTGGCATTTTATTTCTAAGATATGAATTTAAAGGTACAAATTTCTCTCTACGCAAAGCTTAAGCTACATTCTACCCATTGTTTATGTATTGTACTTTTATTATGTTCAATTCAAATATGTTCTCATTTTTGTAGTGATTTCTTCCTTAATGTATGAGATTTTTATACATTTATTATTTAATTTCCAAATACGTGGGAGAGTTTCTGCTTGCTATATATCTATCTTAATTCCACTTTTATCAGAAAATGTGATTTTAAGCCTTTGAAATTTCTTAGGATTAGTTTTTAAATCTTCTGTACTGTTGTATACTGAAAGCTGGTAAATGTTCCACCTGCATATGATAAGCATGTGTATGCTGAATTTGTTTAGATATTTAGTGCATTGTTTTGGATATTTAGATATTAGTTGTCAATTTTATTGATCTTATTCTTTAAATAGTTTTTATCCTTCCTGCTTTTTCTTTTTTTGTCTCTGTTCTTAGCTACGGAGAAAATTTGTTCAAAAAACCTTAGGATTTGTCTGTTTTTACTGTTAATTCTGTCAATGTTTGCTTTATCATTTTTTGACAATGTTACTAGGTGTGTACAAATTTAGAATTTTTTATCTTTTTGATGAATTGGCCTTTTTTGTTATTATTAAACAACACTTTACTTCTAGTAATACTTTTTGCTGCAGTCCATTTTTGCTTGATAGTAATAAAACTATATAAGCAAGAAACATGTTTGGTTTATTTTACAAATAGTATTTATGTAGACTTAGCCACATTTTTAACATTTTTTATTGCTCTCATTCTTTCCACAACCCCTGACCTTATTTTTGAGATCGTTTTTCTTCTGCCTGAGCAATATTCCCTTACTGTCTCCTTTGGTGAAGATCAGCTGGGAGCAAGCTTTTTGCTCAGTTAATATATTTTCTTCTAATCATGAATGTTTCCAAAAATCAATTTTCAGTCTAAATGTTGCTCCCTCTAAGACAGTCAGTAATTTTTCTAATTTTAAAATTTGACTTGTTCTTCATTTCTCTGCTCTGTTATGTACTGTTTCCAGGTGTTGTATTCTTAATATTTATCTGTTTCAAAATATTCTCAGCCAGTATCTCCTCTAAATTGCTTCTTTCCTGTTATCTCAATTTTTATTTTCTGTCTGGGATTCCAATTACAAATATGGTTGCCTTTATTTTTCTATTCTATGGATGGCAGTAAACATTTTCTATAAGAGGCCAGAGAATATATATTTTAAGCTTTGTGGCCACATATCTGTCACAAAAACAGGCTGCAGGTAAATTTCGCCTGTGGGCTATCATTTGCCAATTTTCTAACCTCTGCTACATGCTGTTTTTTTCTTATTCTCAATTGTTAATTTTCATTCTGATATCTCTGCATGTTTCACTATATATATTTTGTTTACATTTACTTCTACGTCACTAAATCTTTATTTAGCTATGCTAATCTGAACATATACCATCTAGTAATTTTTGACTTTTCAGATTTTGTGTCTGTTTTCAGTTTTACAATTTTTTATTTGGCTCTTTTTAAAAATATTATTCAATTTTTATCTCCTAGAGGACATTAAGCATAGTTATTTTAAAGGTTGTGGCTGATGACACCATTATCAGGAGCCACAATAGGTTTGTTTCTACTATTTTTGTTCCTAGTTTTATTTATGTGATCTTTTCACATGCTTGGCAATTTGGGCTGAAGAGGATAGATATGGTTTATGGAAAAAAATCTGTGAATTAGGATAATGATATATTTTTATAGAGGGAATCGGGTTGTTTCTAAGGATGCTAAGGGCATTAACAATGTAAATTCACTTACTCCACATTTAGAGATTGAAATCCAGAATTGGGTTTTTGTTTTTGCAAGGTCTACTTTTAATTCATTATATTCGAACCAAAATGTGTTGGGCTGTCAATAATGCTCCACATTTTCTCGGTATCCTTCTGGAATTGCCCTTAGAAGAAAATAGCCCTAGAAGTATTGCTCCTCCCACTGATTACCTATTACTCTTGACTCTTGGCTTCATAATTCTTGACTATAGTGTTAGACTGTTGATGCTTTCACACAGAAAAAATTTCTAATGCTATTTTCCCCATTATTAGTAGCAGAACTCTCCGTTTTTTTTTTAAATTTGGTATTTACTTTTTAGTAAATTATTTATTAGAGCACTTTAGTATCATAGCAAAATTGAGCAGAAGGTCCAGAGAATTCCCAAATTCCCTTTGCTCCCACAAATGCACAGCCTCCCATACTATCAATATTTGAAAACAAGGGAGTGCTATTGCTGGATCATGTGGTCATAGTATATTTAGCTTTGTAAGAAACTGCCAAACTATCTTCCAAAGTGGCTGTACCATTTCTCATTCCCACCAGCAATGAATGAGAATTTCCTTTCCTCCATATCCTTGCTAGGATTTGGTATTGTCAGTGTTTCAGATTTTGGCCATTCTAAGTCATGTGTAGTCGTATCTCATAGTTCTTTTTAATTTGCAATTCCCTAATGACATATAATGTTGAACATTCTTTCATCTGCTAATTTTCTATCTGCCTATCTTTTTTGGTGAGGTGTCTGTTCAGATTTTTTGCCCATTTTTAAAAATTGAGGTGTTTAATGTTTTTATTGTTGAATTTTAAGGATTTTTATTTTGTATATTTTGGATAATAGTCCTTTTATTAGATATGTATTTTGCAGATATTTTTTCTCAGTCTGTGCTTGTTTCTCATTTTCTTGACATTATATTTCACAGAACTAAAGTATTTTTTGTTTGCTTGTTTTTGTTTTAATGAAGTCTAGTTTATCAATTATTCCTTTCATAGATCATGCCTTTGGTGTTGTATTTAAAATGTCATCGGTATGCACAAGGTCATCTAGGTGTTCTCCTATCTTACATTCTAGCTAGGCATTTTACAGTTTACATTTTACATTTAAATCTTTGATTTATTTAGAGTTAATGTTTGTGAAGCATGTAAGATCTATATCTAGAATTTATTTTTTTGCAAACAAATGTCCAGTTCTGGTACCATTTATTGAAAAGACGATCTTTGTTCCATTGTATTATTTTTCTTCCTTTGTCAAAGATTAGATGACTTTATTTATGTGAGTTAATATCTGGGCTCTCTATTCTGTTCCATTGATCTATTTGTCTAGTCTTTTAACAATATGATACTGTCATGATTACCATAGTTTTATAGTGAGTCTTGAAGTTGAATAGCATTAGTTCTTCAACTTTGTTCTCCTTTGGTACTGTGTCAGCCTAGTTTTTAAAATGTATGTAATAAAAATGATTATCAAGGGTTCAAGCTCTTCATTTTTTAGGACTGTAATAATATATAATTTATCTTATTTAAACACTTAAAAATTGGGAGTAGGTATTAAAACTTCTCAGACTACAGAATTAATATTCATAATTTATAGGAGTCAAGAAAACTTACTTAGTAAGAGAGCTGAGATTTTTAACATAAATAATCTGATTCCAGATTCCATACTTTAAGTTCATTTGTTCTTTTTTCTTTCTTTCTTTTCTCCCTCTTCTCCCTCCCTCCCTTCCTCCCTCCCCCTTTTTCTACCTCTTTATCTTCCTTCCTTCCTTCTTCCTTCCTTCCTTCTTCCTTCCTTTCCTTCCTTCCTTCCTTCCTTCTCCCTTCCTTCCTTCCTTCCTTCCTTCCTTCCTTCCCCATTTAATTAGCTATAAGCTAGACATTATTACAGGCTCTAGAGGGAAGCTGTGAAAAAACACAAAAATTTCAGTTTAGCCTTTTTATAGATTATGGTCAAGTATATGTTGTGTGTGTTGTGGGGAGGAGGGCAGGGGGAGAATCAATTGAAAAAGATAATAAATCAGAAAACTATATAATATATTGGATGATGATAAGTCCTCTGGTGAAAAAATAAAGCATATAATGATAAGAAATATAGGGATGACAATTGCAGTTTTAAATATGGTTATCAGAGAATGCTTTTGCTAAAAAGATGTCATTTTAGTAAAAATTTAAGGAGGTGAGGAGCTGACGAGTCATAGTAATAACTGAAGAAAAGTGTTGAAAGCAGAATAAGAGTCAGTGAAAATGTCCTAAGATAGTGGCATACCTGGGTTGTTAGAGAAATAGGGAAAAATGTTAGTGTGGTTGGAACAAAATGAATGAAGATGAGCTAGAAATGAAATTACAGGAATAATAGGGTGGTAGACATTGTACAATATTTTTCAGGCTTAGATCTGCAAGATGGTTCTTAGCAGATTATTTTCATCTACTGAGAATTGTTCAAGCTTCTTATGAGCTTAAGTCTCATCTTCAGCAGTATTCCATAGTTTCTATTTACTCTCCTATAAAGTGTTTTTTTTTTTTTTAAATCTACTACTTTTCTTAATACAATTTTGAAAAATCTTTTCACAGTACTGACTCAGCTTGACTCTGCTTGGTTATGCTGCAGTCTTTCCCTATGTAGTTTAAAAGAGTATATTAACATATTAATATGAGTTTGTAAATTTATTGAATGATTGGAATAGCAAATATTGATCAATCTTAAATACTGACATTTAAGCCTAATACTTCCATTTCTAATATAACAAGATCAATGGAGGGAATCCTTTTAAGTTTACCATATAAAACATTAAATTTAGAGACTAGACTAGAGACAAATTGTCAGGGGATAATATGCATAGGTATATTCCCAAGCATACAACTGCTAACTGAACATCTCTATTATAAATGGTGAGCAAAAATCTGTGAAGATAGACTTAAGCTTCTAATTAGAATGTGGAAAGTTGCAAGAGATGTTACTCTTGTCTGAACAAAGCCATCTAAATGACTACATAAATAATAGTGATTGTTGTTGTTTTGGTTTATTCCATCTGAGATGAGGATGAAAATAAATACTAATGAACTAGATTCTAGAAAGTAAAGAACCCTGTATTGGAGCAAGGAGACCCATGATAACTTTTCATACTTGGTGGAGTAGTAGGAAGAAGAGAAATATACTATAGCCTGGAGTATTGAGAAACTAGCTGAAAATTTAAGAAACATTTAGCCTGAAGAATCCAGTCTGATCCATCTGTTTATTCTTTCTCATGGGTTGTCATCTAGTTTAATACAGTATTATGCTAAAAACTGGGAGGAGAAAGGGAAATCTAAGCGAAATTTCTCCTGGGCATTGAAGCCATTCTGCAAAAACAAGGCAGGACCCTCCAAATGCTGAGACAGGGCATTTCAATCCTTTGCAGAAAGTAAGGCATCTATTTATCCTCCAAAGGCTCAGAAAATTGGGGAAAGCCTAGAGAGCAAAATCTTCTCATGACCCTCTGAAAAAGCTGTTGGATAGGCATAAAAGAAATTGAGAAAGTTGGTGAATAAGCCAAAAAACAAAAGAGATTTCCAGTTTCTGCTGAAGGCAAAGTCTCTTGCTTCCCTCAAATCATCTTAAGCCTATGGTGATCTGAATCAAAGTTTCAACAATGCTCAGACTCAGCTTAATTCAGATTACATTAACTCAGTACCCTAAATCTAGTGGGCTTTTTCTGGAGGTAAACATTATTTACTTGAGTCTTTACTGCTCCTATTGTGTGACAAATGTTGAAAAGTTATAAGCTACATAGGTACTGGGGATTTTGTAAGGGTAAGTCTATCAGTATGGGGGCCTTAACATATTATAGTACTCCATCCTTTGTCTGATAAGTACAGTGTTAATGAGATGGATGTAAGACTGACTAGGATCAAGGAAGGATGTCTTCATCTGATTCAAAGAATTTTGGGTTTAATTATATTTGATTGGCATCCATTGTAGAATTTTTACTCTTTACATGTGAAATACCTATGGAGTACATGTACCTATAATATGTATTTGCTTTAATCTCTGCCATGTTGATTCCTTTTTAAAGTTAGTATCATAAATACATGACTACTGTTAATGAAGTATGTTTAGAAGTATATTCTCTTGCTAAGCACCACTAGGCATTCTATAGAGATAATTTGCACTTTTAGTATTTGAGTTAGACTTCAGCAGCACACAACTTTATGAATTTTTCTCAGAATCCAATGCTATTAATAAACAACCAAAAATAAAGCTTCTGCCTTTAAAATCTGAATGCTCTGTGTTACAGTGTAGTCTATGACAACCTGTTTACATTTTGATATATAGTTCAAGAAATTAATGTGTATTGTCTAGAAAGCTCCACTACTGTAGAGTATTAGTTATCTTTGAAGTAATCATTTTCTCTATCTTTAGCTACATATGTATTATAGATAAGAGATAGATTGATTGACATTTTTAGCTTTTTATTTCTTATATTTCTGCCAGAATTTCTATATATTCACAGTCATCATTGGGTGAAATGTAAATTAATTAGAAATTTGACTTTACATAAGGAATTTGACTTTACATAAGAAAGAAAACAACATAGAAATTTAGAATTTGGCTTTATTGATGATATGACAGTAAACAAAAGCACATTTTAGAAAGCAAAGAAATAGCAGTGCTACCATTTTCCAAATGTGACTGAGAGAACTGCCTGCACCTGAATGTCTTTCAAAACTCATGATGTAATGAATGAAATTCTATGTCATCGATATATGAATAGGGCAATGCTTGTTCTGAAGCAAAATCTTTTACTTTTTTCTCTCTTAGCAGGCAACCTTAGGAAACATTGAATATTGAAAATATTCAATATTGAATACTGAAGCTTGAAATAAGCATGTAATTTCAAACTGTTTTAAATTGAGACTTTGTCATTTTAATGCAACTATGACACTTTAATGACCCTATGTCATTTCTATTGCTCTTTTAAGAAGAATATTCGTACTAAAATTACTTTATTTAAATGAATAATATAGCTTAAGTAATACAGCACACACATTTAAATGGGAGATTGATATTACTATGGCTCGAATGTTTGTGGCCCTCTAAAATTCATATGTCAAAGACTTCATACCCAAGGTGACAGTATTTGAAGATGGGGCCTGGGAAATAATTAGGTTATGAGAGTGAAGCTCTCACAACTGGGATTATTACCTTTAGGAGAATAGCCATGGGAGAAATGGTCTCTCTTTAGCATGTGAGGATACAGCAAAAACGTGACTATCTGCAAAACAAGAGGAGGGTCCTTGCCGCTACTTGTGCTTACACATGGCATTAGTGTAAATATCTTGATCTTGGACTTCCCAGCCTTCAGAACTGTGAGGAATAAATGTTTGTGGTTAAACCACCCAGTCTGTGATATTTTGTTATAGCAGCACAAACTAGCTAAGACAGACATGTAATTAAAAGTACATTTCAAAAGATTTACTTCTTGTTTCTTTTCTGAAGTTCCCTTTAATAGAGGATTCATTAATTTCATGTCATTTGAAATGAACAGGTGATTAGAAAGAGCGAGTAGCAGTAAAAATTTTCTTTTACTTTGTTTCCATTTTTCAAAATTCTAACAAGTTTGGGCTGAGATCAATGAGAACTGCCCACTGCTAAGGTCAGTGTGGCCTAATTAGTTTTGCTACACTGCCACTGTAATTTTGCTTGACATGACATTGAGAAGAGGCTCAGAAGGCAATCAGTATCTAATAGCCACGATGAACATTAGTTACACCTACACACAGTAATTAGCAACTATATGCATCACTTGATATGAAACAAAAACTGTGATGCCCGGTCCCCTTGTAAAAATATCAATGTCTGTCCCTTCTCACTAAAAATTTCTAATTAATGAAAACCTTTCAATAAAAAAATCTATGGGCCTTATTGATTGTACACATCCTGAATTGATTGCAGTTTGGGTGATGATATGATCTAATAATTTTTCAAATTCTATGCTATTAAACTTCTTTCTGGTTCTATATCACAGAAATCCATCTTATTTTGGAGAATCGAAGAAAGTTATTGTCATGATAAAGTGAAATTTAACATCTTTTTACTGATCGTATTTTCATCCAAGAGTCTAATTTAGAGAAATACTGTGGGACATTGAATTTTTTTTTGAGCATATATAAAAAGTAGAAATAATTAACATTTCAAAATTTGTTCTTAAATTTCAAAAACACTTTATTGATTAATTCTCTTCATTAGGTTGATCTGTTGAAGTTTTATGATTTATAAATTTTAGTTTCTTGAGTGCTTATTCTTAAAGATAAGAGGATGGGATTTATTCAAAGTTTGAAATGTTTTCTATTTTTTTTCACAAACTCTTCTATTATGGAATTTTTTAAAAACTTTAATTGTTTCTTCTGTTGAAGTTTAAATAATTTATTTTGGTTCACTGCTCAGAATATCAAGAAAATTTTTCCACTATTCTTTGTGATAATCTTTTGTATACTTGACAACAGTCTTGTTTATGTTTTTATTTCTCCATAGAAGTGACAAAAATTTTCCATTCATGAATTTTTCTTGAGGCATCTATTCATCTTTTCATTTGTGCTAAGTTAGCTCATAAAACTGTAAAGTAGAAATTTTCACTTTGGATATGTCAAATATCTGCTGATTCATAATGATGAGAAATAATAATTATGAAATAACTCCACTTATGTTACCACATGGAGATGTAAAAGCTTTCTCTGGCTTCATTAAACATGGTCACTTTGTGGTACTCTAACTGTAGGAAAACTTGAGTTCCACCATGTGCTGAGAATACGAAGATGGCAGGAACCAATGGTTGATTGCCATTCTCCAAAGGGTAACTGTACTTAACCACTGGCCAAACATTGATTTCCTCTTCAAAATGCTATAGAATGCCTCTATTTTAGTCTCTAATATCACTTGGAAAAATTTAAGCACCATCACTTAAATTATCTTCTGGACTGATTGCAGTATTTGATTACCTTATCTTCTCTCAAACTGTTTCTCCTTAGGAGAGAAAGCTTTTTTCACAAAGCAGAGACAATACATGTTAGTGCTAATTTTATTTTTTTGTAAATAACATTTGTTGAAGTACAGTTTATATATTATTAAATACACTGGGTAAAAAATTTTAAGCCCCCAAGTTTCCTTCATAATTTTTTGCAGTGAATCCTTTCAACCTTGACCAGGCCTCTAGCAACCACATATCATCTTTCTGTCACTTGAGATTCCTATATATTGTTATGTGATTTGGTAGTTTATTCCTTTTTAACTCTTCATAGTTTCTATTTTCTGTCATAAACCACATTTTTTTTTTAATTTTCAGATGTTAAAGAGATTTGGATTGTTTCCAATTTAGGACTATTTTAAATAAAGCTGTTATGAATAGTCATGTTTAAGTCTTTCTGGACGCATTTTAATTTCTTTTGTGCAAATACCTAGGAGTGGAATTGACTATTCTAATAAGTAAATGTTGAGCTTTATGATAATCTGTCACTATTTTCCAAAGTTATCATACATATTTTATAGTCTCATCGTAGATAAATGAGAATTCTAGCTGCTCTTCACCAATCCTGGATACTGACCTTATATCTAATTGTAGTCACTCTAAAGATATATAATGATATATCACTTTGGTTTTAATTTGCATTTCCATGGGAATTAATGATGATGAGTACTTTTTAAGTGTTTCTTGGCCTTTAATATATCTGCTTTTTAAAAATGCTCGAATTATTTACTCATTTTAAAATTGTCTTCTTTTTGTGTTTTAGCAGTTCATTTTATATATTCTCTCTATATATTCTATATAAGTAATATTTATAATACATATATAATTTCCTATAATCTCTTCTATTTACTTTATTCAGAAAATCTTTGAAAAACAGAAAGTTTTAATTTTGGTGAAGTCCAATTTATAATTTTTTCAATGACTTGTGGTTATTTTGGTTCTGGCTAGGAAATCTTGGCCTCTGCACCGTCACATGTATTTTCTTCTGTTTAGGATCCATTTTAAGTTAAATTTTTTTTGCATGGAAAAATAATGATGAAGATTTATTTTCAAATACTTATCTAGGTTTTCCAGCCCTATTTCTCTATTGAAATTTTGTTCTATTTTTTCCCCAGAATTATTTTGGCTATTCCGGGTCCCTGGCATTTCCATATTTATTTGGCATTAGCTTGTCACATTCTAAAAAATGATTGCAGATTTGATGGGTATTACCTCAAATCTATAGAAAATTTTGGGAGAAAAATAACATATTAACAATGTTGAGTCTTCTAATTCAAATACGTGGTATATCTCCCATTTATTTAGATTATCTTTCATTTTCCTTGGAACTATTTTATAGTTTTTACTGTATACTTACACATTTTGTTAAATTCATCTTCAAAAATTCATACATTTATATTTTAGATTATAAAAAAAAATTTATGTTCCATTTTTTTTACCAGTGTATACAAGTGCAACTGAACTTTAAATATGAACTTGTATGGTGTCGTTTTTTAAATAAATATGTCTAAATAAGCAGACAGGGCATTTACAGCTTTTCTCATGGAGATAGAAAGCCCAACTACACCTGCAATTTATGCCATAACACCTGTAGACAGAAACAATTCACATAGTCATGCTCAAAGTCAAGGGCATATCTGCAAAGTCACATCAGTGTGGGTATAGAAACGGGTGAAGAATTTAAAAGTATGCTTCTATTGAGTGGCTTTGTGACCTAAGAAATATGCCAGTGTCTAAATATTCAATTCCTATTATTCAGAATGCTTTTGAGAGTTTGGAGAAACATGGCAGATTGAGAGATGTTGTGAGATCTCTCCCGTTGAAACAACAATAAGCCGAATATCTATAACTCAACAAAAAACACCCAAACTGCACACTAGCCCATCTGAGCATGGGATTTGTGCCTAAGAGCTACTACAAGTCAGGACCTCAGGTGTCAGATGGTAGACTGGGAAAATAAAGAAGCTGCGTCTGGCAGCCACCAGAGCTCCCTGTAGGAGGAGGGGCAAGGGAGAAAGTGCAGCGAGTTCCCTGAATAGCCCTGCCTGGGAGTGCTGTGAGCTCCATGCAGCCAGTGGCAGGGCCCAGTCATCAAGGTAGAGAGAGAGAAGCAGGACGGCAGAGAAACAATAGTTAATTTTTACACCAGCTGAGTTGCAAAACCGAGTCCCAGCTGCAGCCCCCAACCCCAACCCAGGCACCCCCGCCCCCATATCCTCTGAAACTGAGCATCACGGAGCCCAGGGGAATCTGAGCAAACACTACTGAACTTGTCACTAACACTGACAGGGACTGAGACTGAGAGTAGTGAGCGTGCTTAAACATCTATAAGAAAAAAAAGGCATTATTAAGGCTTTATATAAAGCAGGGATCCAAGAGGCTTAGACGCCACCTACTGGAAACCAAAAGAAAAGTGCCTTTTTTGCAACAGGCTAAAGAGAGAGCTTTATATAATAAATCGCCTTTACAGAAAAAAAGCAAAATACACTTCTATTAATGCCCAAGTGGGGAAATTTTCTATTAAACACCATAAGCAACCAAGATGACAAGGCATCTAGAAAGAAAGAGAAAAATATACAGAAAATAAGTTTACAGACATAGAAATATGCACCTTAAATGAAAGAGAATTCAGGATGATACTTCTGAAAAAACTCAATGAGATCTGAAATGAGTCATATCAACAATTTCAGGAGTTGAAAAACAACTAGATGAGCAGAATGAGTTCTTTAGCAAAGAGATTGAAACCCTCAAAAAGAATAGAATATATCTTCTGGAAATAAAAACAAACAAGCAAACAAACAAAACACTGCAAGAGCTGAAAAATGAATAGCAAGCTAGAGAAATAGAGTTGACCAAATGGAGGAAAGGAACAGTGATATTGAAGACAGAAATCAAGAAATAAGTCAGAAAGAAGAAGAGAGAAACTGAAGAATGAAAAATAATGAAAGAGAAATTCAAAAACTAGCTAATACCATCAGGAGAGGAAACATAAGAATAATGGTCATTATTGAAGGTGAAGAAAAGGAGCAGGGATTAGAAAGCATTTTCAGACAAATAGTCGATGAGAATTTCCCAAGTCTAAGGAATGAGCTGGAGCTTGGAATTCAAGAAGTCAACAGAACACCCAATTATCTCAACCCCAAAAGGCCTTCACCAAGACACATCGTATTAAAATTATGAAAAATCAACAACAAAGACAGAATTCTCTGGGCAGCTAGGGGAAAAAGATGGTAACCTATAAAGGAAAACCCATTAGATTATCTTCAGAATTCTCAGCACAAACCTTACAAGCCAGAAAGGAATGCAATCAGATATTCAAAATATTAAGTGAAAGGAACTGCCAGCATAGAATAATGTATCCAGCTAAGCTCTCCTCTAGATATGAAGGAGAGTTAAAAACCTTTCCAGACATACAAAAAATTGAGGGAATTCTCTACTACGACGCCTGCACTACAGGAAATACTGAAAGGGGTCAGCTCATCTAAAACAAATTCAATTCCTTCATTTACCACTATACATCTGCAAGGTAGAATCTATAACTTTCATTTTATAAAGGATAAAACTGAGATTCACAAAGGTAATTTTCTTAAAACTGCACAAACAATAAATATTATAGTTCCATATATTAAACTAATTTGAAAACATGGTTGTGGCCTACAGTAATCTATATCCAAACTTCTTTGAAAGATTTTATCATATGTGTGAATTTCAGTGATCTTATTTCAATATTTCGTACTTTTTAACTTTAGTTCTCTGTATTAAAAAATTAATATAAATGAGATTGCACTTAAGTGGCACAATATGTTGGAAAAAAGTTGCTCCTCTTCTAAGCAAAATTCAAGACTAGAAAATATGAAAAGATAAAACAATAGAAGCTTGAATTTAGGAGAGGCCTCAAATAGTTAAAATTTGGAAAGTGTTTAATCTCTAGAATAGTCAAAAGTTTATTAAAAAGTGTATAAACAATTTGATTAACAGTAATTTCCCAATGACAAATAAATTACTTTATTGAAATTCTGATTTAGATATTACTCTGAAGAACTTACTTGCTTCTGGCACCCTTAAATCATGGAGGTGTGTTGGGATTGTTTATATAAACTAAAGTTATTATTTTATCAATAAAACCATCCTGATTTTTATGGTCCTTTTAAGATCTTCTCTTTATTAGCCATCTGCCTCACCATGCATATAACATTTTACAATTTCAGTCTAACTAGAACTTAAGTTTACTTTCCAGAATCTTGAAGAGCAGCAAATCATTCAGAAACTTCCTGGGTATTACGTTTTTTTTGTTTTTTGTTTTTTGTTTTTTTCTCCTGCTAGTAGAATCTTATCTGTCTCAACAGTGGAATCTGTAAGAGTAAAGAGATATTCATAAATGGGTGCTGGGCTTGTCTTAACTGTAAGAGAACCAACAGTGGTTTTGATTTTCTTGCATTTCACACAGTTTACTTACCTCAGTCTTCCTGGAAATGTAAGCAAGTATAGAACTGTGAGTTCCTGTGCTCTGTAAGGGACAGGGATAGCATGAGTGCCTTCTTTACCCCTCCATTCAAGACCTGGCATTAGATGGAATAGATTCTATAGGAAGGAAGCACTCCCCCAATTAAGTAACCCATATTTGTTGCTCCATCCTTTATAAAGGTAGTAATTAACAAGCATTTACTTTTTTAAACAGTATCTTTACATACTTGTAGTTTTCATTTAAAACTCACCATAGCCCTGAAGTAGATATGTTTTATGCCTATTTCATAGATATTTAGTAAATTTATCTGAAAATTTAGTAAATATATCGAGCAGAGAGCAAAGAAAGGATTTTATTCTGGGTAATCTGACTCTTGGCCCCATGCCCTCAACTTTTATCCTTTGTTGTTATGACAGGTATATTTACTAGGTGGTATGAGAATCTGTAGGAAGAAATTCTAAGCCAGCAAGATGGAGCCTGGAGGAAACAGCTGAAGGAAGGCCTTGTGGAAAAGATGATGTGCTTAGGTTTATTTCTGGGGCAGCATGGTGTAATGGTGTAGTGGTTAGGTTTAACATCTCTGGAGGAAAGCTGCCTATCTTCTATCCTGGCTTCCCCAATGCTAACAATGGACCTTGGGCACATTTCTATCCTGGTTTCCCCTTAAGGTTTTGTTTGTCTGTTAAAAAGAGATGATGAATTTGGCTTAAGCTAAAGATTTGTTGTTGAGAATTCATTTAAGATGAAAAAGACTGGTTTACTTATATGTTGGGAAAAAAGAAAGCAAAAATTGGGGTATCAATTGTGATGACTTTTTTCTGGGGATATGTGCAATGTGGTTTCTGACTATGGAAAGAAATAAATGTGATCATTAAAATGTGTTTGTTCCTTTATAAATGATACACATTCTTACTGAAGACTGTGCTGTTGAAAAAGCCAACAATTATGTAGATCTAGGAGAAAACTAACTATTGAAAATTTGCGAAGAAAGAACACACGTTTTAGAATCAGGTCACATAGCATTTTAATTTCATCATTCCTTACCAACAGTGAGACCTTCAGTAAGTTACTCATCAACTCTGAGTTCTACTTTCTATTGTAAATATACAATAAAAGAACTATTAATTATGTGAAATGTATACACAAATAGAAATATAAAACATATTTACATTTTGAAAAAAAAAAATAACCAAGTACTGGAATGTATTCCTTAAGCTTTTAGAAAATACCTATAGGTCCCTTCCTCTACTTTGCAGCTCTCTCCTTTCAATTCCTCTCCAAGGAGGTAAGTAATGCATTTTTGTGTTAATTTCTGTTTTTCTTTACAGTTTTACTCTGCATATATGAATCCCTTAATAATACAGCATAATTTGCTTTGCTTCAGTGAAGATCATGTTGACCTCTTGTTCTGTGACTTCTTTTGCTTGATATGTATTTAGGATTGACCTGTGTTGAATATATAACTTTAGTTCATTTATTCTCTATATTGTACAGTGTTCAATGGCATGAATATATCACTATTTGTTATTTATGTATTCTACTGTCAATGACAATTCCACCCTCCCACACCACAGGGTGTGAGTGTCTCTTAGGAAAGAAGCTGCTCTGTGCATACCTACATGGCTCTCTTGGCATGTAGATATATACCAAGGAGTAGATTTGCTGGATGATACGGTGTGTGCATCTATAACTTCATTAGTTAATTAATGCCTGACTCTTTCCAAAATAATTGTACCAATTTATATTTCCACTAGCAGTAGAAGTTCCCATTTCTTTTATTTCACCATTTTTATTGCCAGTCATTATTTTTTACCAATCTGCTAGGTTTATAATTTTATTTGATTTTGATTTCCATTTTGATTTACATTTTCCTAATTATTAAAGTGGTTGCCTATTGGGTATATGAGCCTCTCTTTTGTGAAAATCCTATTCAAATCTCCTAGTAATTGTTATTTTAATTGTTTTGGGTACTAGATCTTAATTGGTTATATGTGTTGCAAATATCTTAGCTCAGTATGTGGCATGTTATTTCACTTATTTCCAGTATCTACTGAGGTTCAGAAATTCTTAATTTTAATATAGTAAAATTTATCAATGTTTTCCTGTATGTTAGTATTTTGTGTGCCTTATTTAAGAAAATCTTTTCTACTCCAAAGCTAAGAAGATATTTTCTATATTGTTTTCTAATTTTTTAATAGTTCTTCAATCCACCATGAAATAATTTCTGTGTATGTGATGAGGTCAAGGTATGTGGTGACCATGAAAATGTGCCACTCCAATATCCTGCCTTGGAAAGTATAATTAAAGAACAACATTCTGAATCTATGGTGTTAGTGTTGAGGACACACTTCCTAATGAATTAGTGTGGTAGGGATACTAAGGAACATTCCTGTGAGATAGCAAATAACTTTTACTCATGATTTGGGCTTAAGGGTGCCCCATTGGCATGACCAAACTTTAAAAAAATTGAACTGTAGTCATGATCTCTCTCTACCAAGCTTTGCCATTCTTTGCTCCCAGAGGTTAGACCTATAGCACAGTCTAGTGTCTCTTTCTACCTCTTTCATCACTTTTACCTTTTTCACTACTAGGTGTTTCTCCAGACAAATCTCTCACATGGTGAAACTCTGTTTGCTTCTTGGAGGATCTATTTTTATTTTATTTTAATTTTTTTCATATAGATAACCAATTGTCCCTACATCTAAGCTTCAGTTTTCTTATCTGTAAAATGGGATTTTTAATATCTACCTAATACATTTGCTCTGAGGTTCAGAGACCTAAAGCATTTATCACACTGCTACAAAATGCTAGCCATTATTAATTTATTTCCATTCCTCATGATGTACTTTTCAGGATGTAGGTGAATTGTAGTTTGGCTGTCATGAACTAAGTCTACTTCTGGGGAGCTGGACCATAGATTATCTCTGTGCTTTTGAGCAAGCCACTTGACATTTCTGAGTCTATCCTTCACCACTCGAAAAGCTAAAAAAGATAATCTATAACTAGTTGATTAGTTTGTTTTAGTTAATTAGTTACTGTATTTGACTTTTTTATACTTTGTAACTAATCTAATTTATTAATATACATAAAATATTTTTAAGACTGTGAAGTTTTATATACGCGTAAGAGATAATTATTAGTACTTTGAAACTAATAATTACAAGTCAGTAATATACAAAGTGTCATGTATTTTGCTTACATCTTTTCCTCACTTTCCCTGGCTCCAGAATGCCAGATTTAAATAAATTATATACAGGTGAATTTTTCTCAATGATAGGTAGAGCTAGGTAGGTAGATACATAGATACCTAGAGATATTAGCGTAATAAATATTTCTTAACTCCATAACGGAAGCTTTACTTCAATAAGCCTATACAATGTAGCTACACATTTATGAATTATATATACTTTTATCTTTCTTGATTTCTGGTCTGATAGTTTCTTCATTTTGATAGCATACCATATAATATCTGATAGTTGCAAACTTTGAAAAATGACATTAAGTACTCATACTGAATATAACCATGTATCCAATATTTAGACTAGAAATAAGAAATATGGAGGAAGGCTTTATTTTCTAACAATTACAGAAATTGCCTCAAACTTCAGAGATATAATCCAAACCTTATTTATGATTTAGTTTTAACTTCTTCATTATATTTAATGTTATCATGTTTATCTTTGATATTTGTATGTATTTCAATATCTTTCTATATTGATTCAATTTCTGAAAATATTGCTTCTTACAAAGTTCTCCATTTAAATATAAAGGCAAAGATTCTCAATATCTGATTACTGTATTCAGTGCAGCAGTCGCCTATTTCAAGAAATATTTGACACAAGATTCCAGCGTAGCCTAATAGTATAGTGAGCTCTCAAATGATCAGTACAACAGAATTCTACCAATTTATGATTGCATATGCATATATATGTTATTGATTCAAAGGGAACTCTGAATTTGGATTTATATAGACTTGATGAGTGATGACCAAATAGGCTATTCAATTCAATAATAATTTTTAGAACCCAGCATTGCTATGGTGATGGTATTCCTTAAAATTTTAAGCCTCACTTCCTCTTCAGTAAAACAAATATTTAATAGAACATAAATTGGTGTGAAAGCACTGGATTTCCTGTATGAAATTTTATTTTTTTCAGTGTGATATTTGACTCTGAGAAGAAAATTTGTAAGAAAGATGAGGAAATCATAAAAACTATGTAATTTCAAAATATATGCAGAGCATTATAATTACCTGGTAAAATTGTAGATACTGATCAATGTTCTCAGAGTGTGTCCTCTAGAAGCCTAGATATATGTTATTAGATATATTCCAAGGAGGATTCCTAGATACTCTTCAGATAAAGGGTTCTGTGTCTAAATAAGTTAGGCAATTATTTGCTTCAGCAAGTTAATCAGTTTTTTTTTATTATTATTATAGGTTTTCAAAATTCTATGGTAATTGTGAATCTTCAACAAGTAGCTCAGATTTGCAGTCATTTCTAAACTTGTTTCACTGTGAAACAAGCATTTTTCTCAAAGAAAGATTTTTATGGTAAACGCATTAGCAAATGTTAGTATAGTCATTAAATACAATTTGAATTTGGAAAAGGGAGAAGTGACTCTTGGCAAGGAAGTGGGCACAATTTTTGAAGAATTAATAAATAAGTAATGGGTTAGGATTTGGAATGGGAGAAGGAAGAGAATATTCTAGGGAACAGTTTAGGAAGCATTTATGGAATTGATGGGGTCATTAAAGCATGAGAAAAGATTTCTTATTGGGAAAAAGTGGGCAATCTATTTGTGTCAAGTTCTTGATAAGTAGAGGCTTGAATTTCATCTTTAATTTTCTCTTTTCTATTTAAATCTAATCCATTTGGAATGGAATTTTATGCATAATGTGAGGTAAGGATTAGATTCCATCCATTTACCATAAGGATAAGCAATTCCGTTAATACCATATATTGAAATAATCATTTATTTGCCACTTTTGGGTAATAGCTGTTGAATCATAAACCATGCTTTCAATTATATATTTCTGTGCTATTCCATTCCATGAGACTGGCCATCCCTATATCAATAACTCACAATCTTAATTTCTAAATCTGTTAGGGAAAATCCATACACTTTGATCTTCTTCAGGAATATCTTGGAATACTTTCTATTTTTCTCTTATTAAGTTCTACAAAAACATAACAAATAAATAAAAATTGAATCTTGTTTGAGATTACATTGAATCTATTGATTAATTTTACAGTGTTTGACATTATTATGTTATTCAACATCACAGCTCATTAACATGGATGATTGCATGGATTGTAACTTGTAATACTATTTAAGTCTTCTTTAATATCTTTCAATAAAATTTTATATATTCTTCATAATAATCTTACATATGATTTATTTTAATATATTTAATATTTTTATTGCTATTTAAGATATTACATTTTGAATATGATATTTTAAATGTCCCCTGTTAGTGTATAGAGTCAAATGATTTTGTAGGCTAATTTGTTATTCAGCAAATTTATAATAATCCCCTATTAATTAAAATAATCTGTTCTTTGTTTTGGATTTTCCTGATAGACAAACATATCATCTGTTAAAAATCATAATGTAGTTGTTTCTTTTTCAATTCAGTTCTTAGAGTGATGGTTATGATCATTGTTTCACTTATAAATATGAAGTTTGCTTTTATTAGGTTAAAGGTATGCCTTTCTGTTCTTAGTTTTCTAAGAGCTTTTTTTAATGGACAGTGATTTTTTCAAAGAAGTTTTGTGTATAATTTAAAAGATTATATGATTTTTCCTTTTTACGTTTATTTCATGTTACGTTAAATTACTTTCTAAAGTTAAGAAAAATGTGTTCTAGAATAAATTCAGTCTGTCATGATACATGTATTTTTATAACTTTTTTTAGTTTACTAGAGTTTAAGATTTTTTTATTTATGATTATAAGTTAGATTGGTTTTTAATTTCCATTTCTCATACAATTGCTCTCAATTTTATTATTGATACTTCCTAAAATCAGTTAAGAATTACTATTTTTTTTCCCCATAACCTGTAAGAATTTGTGTATGATTGGAAGCATACAGAAATTCACCAATAAAGTATTTTAGGCTTATAGTTTTTCATTATGAGTACACTGACCAATTTCTTAAATGATCATTCAAGTCTCGAAATCTCTGTTACATTTTCCTGTTTTTTGTTATAACTTTTTCAGAATGTTTCTGTTTCAACAAAGTTTGCATATATGTTGGCAAAAAAATTCCTCATGATATCTTTTTGTTATCTCTTTAATGCCTTCAGAATTTGTAGGTTCGTCCCTCACTTCATTACCAATCTTATGTATTTATGTCTTTTTTGTTGTTGTTCCTTGATAAAGATTGCTTGTGTTTTGTCAACATTGTCATTCTCAGGGCTAATTTTTGGCTTTGATCATCTTGTTTTCTATTAGCAGCCTTTCATAAATTTTGGTAGGTTATATTATCTAGCTATATATTTTTTGTTGTTATTTCAGCTTGTTGACATCTAGTTCTAACTATCTGCAGTGAGATATCTTCTTTAACCCACCTATTATCTCAGGGTATATTTTAAAATTACTAATTATATTGATATTTTTGTTATCTTCTTGTTATTGGTTTTTCAATTAATCACTTTGTTATCAGAAAATATTTTCTGTATGTTTTCAAATTTCTGAAATTTTAAATTTGTTTAGTGTGTGAAAATATAGTAAATTTTCACTTAAGTGTTTAATTTGTATTGATATGTATTTTTCTCTTGTTGGGTCTAGTTTCATGTCCATTAGATGAAGATTTTTATTTTTCAAACTATTAAAATTTTATAATAAGTTTTGTCATTCTAATTTATCAATTATAATCTCCTGTTATATTAGTGTACTTTAAAATTTTTTTTTTACCATTTTGTATATTTTCCTTTATACATATGAGTGTGTGCTATTGAGTATATGAAAGTTTAACCTTATAAAACCTTCCTAAAAAATTGAATCTTTCATCATTTTAAGTCGACTCTCTGCTGTAGTGCTTTCACTTTTAAGTTTATTTTCTCTGAGAGTAATATAGCTACATAAATTTGCTATTATTTCATATTTGCTTGGAACATTTTTTTTTTCTTTTTGAATTTTATGTGGGCTCTGCTGATTTTCAGAGTTGTTTCTCTGTCCAAATCTCTCTTCTCTAGTACTCTGTCTTGAGAACACTATAGTCTTTTGTCTTCCTGAACTCAAAATGACTTTTTAAGTTGGGGAGTTTGCAAGAGTCCTCCTGACTTTCCTCTTTGTGCATCATTGCTAGAAACTCTTTCAAGGAAGCAAACTGAGGCATGTGTAGGGCTCACCTTGTTTGTTTCTCATCTTTCAGGTATCAATGTCCTTTATTACTTCATGTCCAATGCCTGGCTAAGAGTTATTTCATGCGTGTCTTCAAGCTTTTGGTTGAGGGTAAACCTAGTCTGTGTTATTCCATTCTAGTCAGAAGCCAAATCCTTGTACCTCTAACTTTCTATTTTATGGTTTTCATTCTTGAAAATATTTGGTCCATTTTCAAATTTTCCTAGTAATTTATTTTTTCTCTTATTCTTTTGTTTGACATCCTCTCTTATTTTATATATATGTTAAACACATTGTTTTTATATTCTGGCTATAAATGTTCTCTTTTTATTTTCTGTGTACCTGTTTATTGTGTCTTTTGTACTTGCGTTTTGACAGTTTTATTAAAAACCATATTTCTTTGAACCTAAACTGTAAATTTGGATATTTGATATTTGGGAGGAGATTCAGTTACTTCAGGAAGAATTTTTACAGTAGGTTTTATAGGAAGTGTTTTACCAATATTTTGTTCATGACACACCACATATGTCCTTCACCTAAGTTCACCTGAAGCTAACTGTAGGTAAAGACAATTCCCACCAGCTAGATGCTTCCCAACTAATCACTCTTGTTTTCTTGCTGTAGGCTTTCTATAGGACCATACTGGTTGGCTGGGCCTCTGGCAGGCAAAACTCAGTAATGTTAAGAAGTTAATATCTCAGAAAAAAATTTAAACAATAGGGGTAGAAGTCATTGAATTAATTCTACATCATTTCTGCCCTCAGCTGAAATGATATTGAGGCATGTTCCAAAAGCTTTCTTAGATAGCAAGTATGACTGAACCCCTGTTACTCCCAGCTACTTACTAATGGCTCTTTTATTGACTTTCTCTTTTCTCTGCTTTGTTTTTCTCATTTCATCACTTGTTTTTCCTGAGATCACCTCCAAATGAAACTACTTGCACCTAATTTTTTTGTTTTACTTAAGTCTTTATTTTTGCATTTGGTGGTATATTAGCATTTTTACACACACACACACACACACACACACACACACACAGATCCTTAGGATACGTATCTACATATATGTCCATATTGACATGTCTGTCTATCTGATCTATCTGTCCATCTATCTATCTATTGAGACTAATTATATGGAATTGGCTTATGCAATTATGGAGGCTGAGAGTCATGAGTAAACTGGAGACCCAGAAGAGCAAGTGATGTAGTTCTAGTCTGAGTCTGAAGTATTGAGAACCAGAACTGATGGTATAAGTTCAAATCCAAGTACAGAAAACCAATATCCTAGCTTGAAAAAGTCAGACAGAAAGAACAAATTTTCCCTTGGACAAATTTTTGTTCTATTCAGGCCTCTAACAGATTGGATGAGACCTACATTCATTGAAGAGAGCAATATGCTCATTCAGACTGATTCAAGTGTAAATCTCATCAAGAGACACCCTCACAGACATATCTAGAATGATATTTCACCAAAGTTTTTGGTCACTCTATATCCCAGTCAACATATAAAATTAACTATCAGAAGTGGGAACCTACTATATGACTTTTCCCTCCTTAGGATGATAGAAAGAGTCTTATTCTACCTTTACAAAAAGGAATAGACTATAGATTTGCATATATGTATGTATGATATATATATAATATATACATATATACATTATGTGTATATATATATATATATATATACACACACACATACATTATGTATGTATGTATATATATATATATATAATTAAGTAGAGAGTTCAGTAATGTACCTAGTGTGGCATATTGATGGACATGGCTAATAATAGCATTTTCATGTTAAATTGAATGATGGTCTTCTTTAAATTTATTTTTGTATGCACCAGCTCCAATTTTTATTTAAATTTACCTAAAATATACTCTATTGAATTTTTAAACAGGAAATTATAGACAACTGCATATTCTCTCTAGAACTAATAGTAATGTTTCTCAAGGATTTACATATATATGATCTTTATGGTAGACATCCTGTAGAGATTGTATTAGTCCTTAGTTCCTTTTGTTACTTTATCATGCAGAAAAGTTCCATTTGAAATTTATTGAGATAGTGAGTTGAAATTCACCATGCAACAATTTTTAAGAAACTAGAAATGTGCAAAATTGGCCAATTTTCGTATTTAAATATATGCTAATGTGCAATGTATTTGACTATATTCATTTTATTGGACGTATTTTATACCTTAGGATTCATATTATGAAAAGTAAAATGCATGCAAATGTATGCCTCATCAAAATACTGGTCAGATTTTTGGTTTTGATTTTATCTGTTGCTTTAGATGCCATTTTTCTCTAATGTATATAAGATATCAGTAATGTGATCTATGATTATATGAAAATTTATTACAATTTACCCTGGCTCAAAAATGAAAACCTACCCTGCTCAATAATGAAATATTTAGTTGTTTTATGAATTATAATGGCACCATGGGGTTTCATTAATTTATTTATTCAGCAAATATGTATTGATCACCTACTATGTTCAAGGGACAAGGGATCTAATAGTGACATGTTAAACAGAGCTAGTGTCTACTTCTAGAGAGTTAACAGTTCAGTAAATGAGACTTGTAGCTCAATATGATGCAGAATGAAGCTCATGTGATGGTCAGACACCAGATCAAATAAAATCTTTAGACCATGTTAAATATTTCAGATTTATCTAAAGTCAAATGGTAAGCAAGCTGTTTTAGGGTTTTAACCTAGAAAATTACATGATAAAATTTTTGCTTCTAAAATTTACTTTGGTTGCTTTTTGGAAAATGGATCATTAAGAGACACAACAGTAGAAAGATGGGCAGCAGTTAGAAATGCAGAAAAAGTATAGACTCAATAGGCTAATGAAAATACCGCCTTAGCATCCTTTCATTTTACAGTAACAATTCATTTCTTGTTGCTACATTGTTAAATTTTAACAATTTTTCTAACATCTACAATATTCTTCAAGTTATGACATCATATATAAAAATATTATTTACATACAACCTCTGTGAAGTAGAGAAAGTTGATGGCAATTACAAAGGCTGGAGTGCCACTATGGGGAAAGTGAGAAAATGACCCAGGAAACCAGGGTAAATGAAAAGTCAGTACCTACGAAGGAAGTCAGTGGAAAAGGAAAAGTTCGGGTAGCATGGTAAAAACAGACTAATTAATCCCCCACACACACACATTTTTCCCTAAGTATTCAAATATTCAAAAATAATAGCCACATCTCATTTATTTTTTGTCAATTTAGTAAAATATGGTTTAATAACAAATAGTCTATTGTTTTGTTTTCTCTCCTCCTTAATCAAGATAATGCTGAGGTAAAAACCCTTAATTCTATTAACATACTATTAAAAATACTGACATTTCAAATATCTAAGGTGATTTGAAAACAAGGTTTGGGAGAACATGAAAATGAGAATCTTATAGACTTTAAATCCTTGATTTTTGCCAGTTGTAAGCTCGACTCCTCAGTAATCCTTTTATTTGACTTACTTTAAAGTAATCAAACCAACTGACTTTTATACTTGTCAAGGCTCATTAATCTTTTAAATATTTGCTTTTTCAATTATAGGTTTTTTTGTTTGTTTAAAAATTATGAAACTAAACATATTATACAATCTAGCAATTGTTCTCTTTGATATCTACCTAAAGGAGCTGAAATCTTATGTATGCACAAAAATCTTCACATGGATTTTTACAGCAGCTTTCTTCTTAATTGCCAAAACTTGGAAGCAACCAAGATGTCCTTCAGTAGGTGAATGGATAAATTGTGGCACATCCAGATAATGGAATATTATTCAGTGCTGAAAAGAAATGAGTTATTAAGCCATGAAAAAGCATGGAAGAAATTTAAATGCATATTATTTAGTGAAAGAAGCCAATGTGAAATAGCTACATACTCTATAATTCCAACTACAGTGTATGATATTCTGGAAAGGCAAAACTATGGAGACAGTATACAGATCTGTGGTTGCCTGGGTTTGAGGTGGAGAAAGATGAATAGATGGAGCACAGAGGATTTTTAGGACAGTGAAAATAGTCTGATACCATAATGGTAGATACATATCATTATACATTCATGAACCGTAATGCAAACTATAGACCTTGGGGGATTATGATGTGTCAGTGTAAGTTCATCAGTTGTAACTAGTGTACCACTCTAATGGGAATGTGAATAAATGGGATGCTGTGCATGTGTAGGGACAGGATACATATGGGAAATCTCTGTAGTTTTTGCTCAATTTTACTATGACTCTTAAACTACTCTAAAAAATTAAGTCAATAAAAATATGTGGATAAATGAATTTTGCTCTGGAAAATTTATTAATTTATTATAAAAAGAAGATAATTTTAAGTTCTGATGGTCTTTAGCATACTATTATAATTTCTGATATGTAAGTAGCTTTTAAAACTATTATATAAAATGTTACCTTCCGATTTGAAATTCAAGGACTTTCACAGGCAGCCCTCTTGTGAAGGGTTCTGCTCTTCGGGCCACATTTTAGCCTTTCAGTTTTAGAGATTTATTTACTAATTCAATAGCTATTTATTATGACCCTACTATGTGTCAGAGACTATTTAAGGTTTTGGATACATCAGTGAACAAAGCAGATAAAATCCCTTGACTTTATAGAGGGATATAAAAGTGGATTTTGTTTGTTTTTGTTTCTTTTTAAAATTTGAGATCTTTATAAATAGGGTCACCACATAATTTATTTTGTAATTCAAGACCCTTTTGATAGTACAAAGTAATATTATTAATTACTCTGAGGCAATGGGCAAAAACAAGGGTGGATGGTAACCCTACTGTAAACAATTTTGGTTCATAGTATTGGAAGGAAGAATGTTCAAAGATTCTGTCTGAACCAGTTATAAAAAACCAAAAACAAGCAAAATACAAAACAAAACAAAAAAGTTTGAGTATTCCT